>NC_134354.1:689671583-689675997 GCF_048569485.1 Anomaloglossus baeobatrachus
CTGCACGGGCACCCGACGGAGGTCACACGGAAGTGCTTCCGTGCGGCGTCCAGGGAGTGTGATATGTATGTGTTTATGCTCTGCTCAGCTTCCTCTTCCTGTCCTAATAACATCGCTTCCCTGCAAAACGCAGGCAGTAATGAACATTACCGCAGGTAAACTGCGGCTATTACCGAGGGTATACCGCACATCATTTGCTAGCTGCGATATACCCCCGGTATTTCGCGATTACATTACAGTGAATGGAGTGAAACACCGCAGCTACCTGCGGAAAAGTAGTGACGCACATTTTCTCAAGAAATTTTCTCAAGAAATTCTGCAGAAAGAATTTTCTTGAGGACAAAAACGCATTGTGCGCACAGCCATTTTTTTTTTTCCATAGGTTTTGCTGGGAAATGTCTTCAGAAAGATTACAAACATTTCTCAAGAAATTTCTACAGCAAAACCGCAGGTAAAAAAAACCGCAGCGTGCGCACAGGGCCTAAAGTTGACCGCCAGGACATTTATAGTCTATGGACGATCCAGAAGTAGTTAAGAAGCTTCAGTGACAATAGCTGAACACAGGCCAAGGTAATCATTCACAGTTGTCACCTCATGCATTGTTTCGTTGACTTGGCGAGGGAACTTCTAACAGTTTAGTTAAAAAGCGCCAGCGGCAGTAATGGCATCAGAAAGGATTACAGTTCACACTGAAGACATTACACCTATCAAACATGTCAGGTGATGAGCATTGCCCCTTTATAGGGAACATCATAGCTGCTGGGCTGTGCGATATGCAGGTTTCTGAGAGTTTGGTGAATTGGAACAGGAACCAAGTAAATCCCGACACCGAGCGCTTACCCCGAATACACAGATATGGGAACTGCTGCCAATCACTAAGCGCGGGTGAGGATGGCAGGTCTCATCTCTGCTATAGTGCGAGTTTACTTGTACCCACGATTATTGTACGTAACATTTATGATTGTACTTGTCAGCATTTATCCTGGTAAGTACAAGCAGTGCTATCATGGCTTTATCGCCCACAGTTATTTAACTCTCCATGTGCCAGCTTACTCTGTTTTGTGCATGCATTTACATTTCAGTGGGCTGAGAGGTGATGCGACGATCACAAGTGATTCGCTCAACAGTGATTAATACACTGAACATATATATATGGGTCAGAAAGTCAAAGATAATTACACACAGCAGCCATAAAACGCACCATCAATCTGTGCTTTCCAAAACTGACTGCACATTGCCTAATCTAGGTCTGAAAACAAGAGTATTCCTTCAGGGAGGGAAAAAAGTGCACCCCTATAAAAAAAAATAAAAAAGTACTCGATCAAGCAAGCCGCCTCAAAAACTGTTGGCAAAAACCTTCATACTGTGCACACTGAGCTTTTTAGTGCAGTGCTGTCACAAAACTGGATACAAATCATTATGCCAGCTAAGTCAATGAGAAACCTGAAGTGTAGGGAACGTGTTTTTTTTTTTCTTGCAGATTTGGTGTAAAAAAAAAAAAAAAATATCTGCAGCATATCAATTCTTTCTGCATTTTTGATGGCGTTTTTCACCAAAACAATGACAACCGCTTGCAAAAACAAAAAAAACAACAACACCATGTGGTTTTTTTTGCTGCGTTATTCCTGCCAGAAGATGCAGAAATCTCTGCAACCAAATACTCAACATGCACACAGAGCCTATAGAAGTAAAACAAGTCATGATAAATTGCTATAATGCGCCATCATATTATGATGGACAACGTCTCAGAGGTTCCTGAGAATGAAGGGGGCACTGTTGGATTAGCTTTGCACTGTAATTGACCTCATTCAAGGGGATAGAGGCGACTGCAGCCATTTGGGTTGCCGTTACTGTTCACAAAAACTAAAGGTTGCCCAGTCTCTGGTGAAGTTTGCAGTCATTTTATGTGACTGCTGAATCTTGACAGTGTGTTGGGTACACGGTCATGATTTCCCTGTATTCCTGAAGCAATAGGGCAGTCAACTATGAATGGGATTTGTATACTTGTGGTCATGTGCCAATTTGACTCCCTTCACTTCACCTAAGGCTAGTTTCACACTACGTCTTTTTAACATCCGCTGAAAACGTTTTTTTAGCGGAAGTACGGATCCTGCTTTTACAGCAAATAACGTATGCAAACGCATATGTTATTTTGCAGGATCCTGCACTGGATGTTTAGGGGCGGGCATTGGAGTCATGTGATCGGGAGTGAGGGGAACTAGACTGGGAGGAGGCTTCTGACAGCTGCAGACGCTGGTAACCAAGGTAAACATCGGCCTTGGATACCCGATATTTATCTTGGTTACGAGTGTCTGCAGCTGCTAGGAGCAGGGCTGCCTGCACACGTAACCAACGTAAACATCGGGTAACTAAGAGAAGTGGTTACGCGATATTTACCTTGGTTACGAGTGTCCGCAGCTCTCAGGTGGGGGAGAGAGGAAGGGGAGGAAGGGGGAAAGACAGAGATAGAGAGAGAGAGGGTGAGGGAGGGAGGAGGAGAGATAGACAGATCACGCGAGACTGGTTCTGGGCATGCTCAGTACTTTCTGGGCATGCTCAGTACAAAAGCAGGATCCTGTCTATCAGCACGCCAGCGTTCACCTGCGTTTGCGTGCGTTATAGTCAGGATCCAGCAATTTGCAGTATTTGGACGGAGCTCAAAAACGCTACAAGTAGCGTTTTTGAAACATGTTAAAAAACTGCAAGTCACCGGATCCGCACTATAACGCAGGCAAACGCAGGTGAACGGATGTTAACGCGAGTCCATTGCAAATGCATTGAAATGAAAACGCATTTGCACTGGATCCGCTTGTCCGCTAAAATAACGTTAAGGACGGATGTTAAAAAGACGTAGTGTGAAACCAGCCTAATGCTCTTCTTTTGAAAGAAGCTGCATGAGACTTGTTGGAACATGTCTGCAAGTATGCATATAACATTGTATCAATTTAGCAGAGACGTACAGGGACTGCAGACTTCTGAGCCCGGAAAACCCTTAAGGCCCTGTGTGCACACTGCGTTTTTGCTGCAAAAATTTGAGAAAATGGCTGTAACCTTTCTGCAGACATTCCCCAGCAAAACCTATGGAAAAAAAAAAAAATAGCTGTGCGCACGCTGCGCTTTTTTCTCAAAAAAATTCTTTCTGCAGAATTTCTTGAGAGAAAGAATGTCACTTCTGCGGGTACCTGCGTTTTCTGCCATAGATAATGGTAAAATAACGCAGGGACCAACCTGCAAAAAAAAAAAAAAACAAAACACCAAAACCGCATGCGTTATTGGTGCGTTTTTTTGAACGCAGGTGCGCTAATCTTTCACTCAAGAAATTTCTTGACAAAAATCATTTTTCTAGTGCGCACAGGGCCTAAGGCCCTGTGTGCACACTGCGTTTTTTTGCTGCAGTTTGTGGCCCTAAACTGCATGCAGTCCTTCCCCAGCAAAGTCCATGAGATTTCAGAAAAACTGTGCGCATGTTGCTTCTTTTTTTGCCTGCAGTTTTGGTTGCAGAAAAAAAGCAGCAGCATGTCACTTTTCTGCGTTTTGCTATTGACAATGTTAAAAAAACACGGGCAAAAATGCACCTAAAACGTGGCAAAAACACATGCGCTTTTTAGTCCCGAGGTGCGTTTATTGCTCAATAAATAAGGCTATGTGCCCACGTGGCGTATTTTCATGCAGTTACGCTGCGATCTGCACCGCGGCGCAACTGCATGCGTTCTGCGTCCCCAGCACAATCTATGAAGATTGTGCCTAATCCATGCCCACGTGGCGTATTAGAACGCAGCGATTCGGCTGTTGCCAAATCGCTGCGTTCTAAGTGGCATGTCCCTTCTTTCGTGCGCTTTGCATGCAGCCCCCGCTCTGTCTATGGGAGGGGCTGCATCCAGAGCGCATGAAATCGGCAGTCACCGAAGCTTCAGAAGATCCGTTCTGGGAGAGTGCTTGTAAACCAAGTTACTCATCTAGCAAAGCAAAATTTCCCATAGGAAATAATGCAAGCTCAGACAATTCGTTCCACAACTTGTTCAATCTCCCATCCTGGTCCCCTATTGTGCCATTCCACACATGCACAAACACACACAAACACCCGCACAACACACACATATTATGCTGTCCTTACCTTCCGTTCTAACGCCGGCCTCCTGGTTCTTGTAGTCTGCCAATACAGGATGTGTATAGGGTAAACATTGTGACCGATGCTGGAGCTTCCGCTGTCAGCGCGCTGACGACAAAAGCAGGAGCCGCTTGCCTCCGATTGGTCAACACGCTTGCATTTGAGTAGCGGCTGACAGTGTAAAGCTGGTGTCACACATAACGACGACGACAACGACGTCGCTGCTACGTCACCATTTTCTGTGACGTTGCAGCGACGTCCCGTCGCTGTCGCTGTGTGTGACATCCAGCAACGACCTGGCCCCTG